>NW_027271549.1:0-29066 GCF_040938485.1 Diadema antillarum
TATGGTTAAAAGAAATCTTAGAAAAATATCTTTTTTTCTTGATCATCCTTTCATGTCGATTACCAAGTCCATGTGTTATTACTAATTACATTGAGTATAGCAAGTAACTTGCTACTTCCAGAGCTTCCAGAGCTTGCTGCTTCCAGTAGGCTACTAATATACTGACTGTACTTGGTAGTCAGTGGCGTATCTAGGGAAAACGGCGCCCGTGGCAAGCGCGAAAATTGCGCCCCTAATTTCTGAAAAAGTGTTCAACCCCAACCCCATCCCGGTAGGGACTTTAAAAGAGTCCTCATGATATGGTTTTTGAAGCACTTAAGAGGGGTCTTTTGAGGGTGATTTAAATGTAATAGGCAACCCTAAATTTTGATATATTTTGGCGAGCGAGCGCAGCAAGCGAGCCGAATTTTTTTTTTATTTCAGCTTTATACATAACATGGAATTCTTGTCATTTTTGGTTATTAAATCTTCGAATTACAATTCTAATCATAGTGACGGCCTTATAGATAACGATTTGTACCAACAGTGTCCAACCCCATCCCGGTAGGGACTTAAAAAAAAGTCCACATGATGTGCTTTTTCAAGCACTTATAGAAGGGGTCTTTTGAGGGTGTTTTAAATGTAATAGATATTGAAGAATTTTGGCCAGCGAGTGCAGCGAGCGAGCCGAAAATTTTTGTATTTCAGCTTACAAAACATGGAATTCTTGTCATTTTTGGTTATTAAATCTTCGAATGACAATTCTAATCAAGATGTAGTGACGGTCTTATAGATAACGATTTATACCAACAGTGTTCAACCCCAATCCCATCCCGGTAGGGACTTTAAAAAAGTCCACTTGATATGCTTTTTCGAGCACTTAAAAGGGTTTTTTTGAGGGTAATATAAAATCTGATAAATTTTGATAAATTTTGGCGAGCGAGCGCAGCGAGCGAGCCGACAATTTTTGTATTTCACCTTACAAAACATGGAATTCTTGTCATTTTTTGGTTATTAAATCTTACAATACTAATCAAGATATAGTGACGGTTTCATAGATAACGATTTATGCCAGCAAACTAAGGACTTGGAAAATTATACTTACTACGAGTGAGTGAGCCGAAATTTTTATATTTCCACGTCATCATTACGTTTTGTTCTTCTTATTTTTTTTTGATAAATTTTGGCGAGCGAGCGCAGCGAGCGAGCCGAAAATTTTTATATTTCAGCGTTACAAAACATGGAATTCATGGAATTCATGTTTTGTTTTTATCTTGTTGATTTGGTTTTCTGCCCCCCCCCCCCCCCCCCCCCCCCCCCCCCCCCCCCCATTCTCCTTCCCCCAGTCCGGGCGAGTTTTTTTTTTTCTTCTTCTTCTTCTTCTTCTTCTTCTTCTTTTTTCTCGTTTTTTTTTTTCACGTGCCCCCTTGCCCCCCCCCCCAGATACGCCACTGTTGGTAGTTGATACTACCGACTTAGCATGCAATGTGCCTATAATAGGCTGCAGCGCAGCATGCATTGTACACACATAATATTATGCATCATACACAATTTACGGTACCGCGTACGGTATAGTACCGGTAACAAAGAGATTGTAATCTCTTTGACCGGTAAACAGTGAACATTATGCGCAATGTATCTTCGCGATTCGGTCAGAAAGCAAAGCAGGGATCGGGAATGTCTACTGTTTGCGCGTCAGCTTCGCGCGCGGTGCAGTAACGTAGTATTAACACGTACTGTACACGAGTTCTTTAGTGCGTATGATAATAATGTAATGTTCTCCATAATGTATCATCATCCACACAGACATTAAAACAAGGAAGAGAGAGAGAGAGAGAGAGAGAAAATGAACGCAAAAGAAAGGAAAGGCGGAATTCAAAACGGAAATAAAAGCCGTAAAGACAGCTTTTGTTTCATTTGTCAACATCTAAGCATTGCTGAAGAGGGGTGTTGAATAGCTCAAACACATCCCTTTTGCCCAAGGGGGGTGTTTGAACACCTTAAACACCCCCCTTTTGGCAAAGGGGGGTGTTTGAACACCCAAAACACCCCCCCTCGGTACGCCCTTGGTACTAATAAAAGCTCGGTTATGTTTGTGGGTAGAATTTTGTTTGGTTTAGCGTGCAGATATTTGATGGGAGCAATTGTCGCAGGAGCGAATGTCATGGCACCGTCTCCGCCATAGTGCATGGTTTTCCTAATAGTCTAGATCAGAGTACGTCTCGACAATGTCGTGCCATAGAACCCACACATAAATTTGCACAAGATTGCAAAGAGATTTCACTCCTTTTCTAACACCTCCCTGATTAATTGCAGGACCAACCCTGCCACATCATTTTTTTCACAGCCTTTTATCCAAATCACTCGCGGAAGGAAATACACGTACAAACATTATAATCTGAACACTACGACATGTAGAAGCTCGAATCTACAGTGAATGTACCAAGACAAAATGGATTTTAGAGACTTTCTCCAAATAATCAAGACCAACAATCCGGAACCATGGAGGGGTTCTATTTTGTTTTGTTGTTGTTGTTTTTCAGCAGAGCAATTAACACATATTCAATACCAAGAGGGTGTTTATCTAACGTCCTCTTTTGACACAATTATTTCTCTTTCACATACATACATATGGAAACACATTCCTCTCTCTCTCTCTCTCTCCCATTATTCTTTACAAGTATCCCCTACGTAATATCATAATGAATTGAAGTTGTACACGGAATGTTAACTTTGTTTTCACTTTCTCTGTGATAATTTCAACATTCCGTCAAGTTCATGTCAGCAGAAAGTGACAAATTTAATGCACGAAACAGACACAAACTTCCAGCTACCATTCAGAATGATCTGCAGCGAGTATTACAAAAGTCTCTCAATGAACAAAAGAAGTGATATGTGATTTCCTCCCTATTAAATGAACATTTTCTGGGCTTATTTATTTCAGGGTTTGTTTGTTTTTCGGCGACTCACGGACGTTTTACAACAGTAATTGCACATGTTCTGATTCTAATGATACACAAGCCTGCAGTTACATTACTGAAGATAACAAAAAGAAAAGTAACCTGAAAGTAATACTTTATATAATACAAAAACATACAAACTTTGTTCGCAGCATAAGTAAATCAGGCACATTATTCTTCCCAACCCCACCCCCCCCCCCAAAAAAAAAAAGAAAAGAAAAGAAATGGAAACTATTTACAGAAAGCTTCCATGGCAGTAATGTCTCTTTTCTCCTTTCCAGATGCAATTTCATTCTATCTGGCAAAGGAACTTCTATTCCCACGGTTGGGTATATGTCACTTCTCATATAACTGGAGTAAAAAGAGCTTGCCTGTACATACAGTACAAGTGCAGAGCCAGAGCTGGAGTGGCAATGTGAATTGCAGAGAATGCTTTGAATGCACAAGCAGACTGCTAGTGTATCAGTTTATGTGGTGATACAGACGACAATGTGTTCACTTTTAGAATCCTTGATCTATCATTCTTTTACGTAATATATTAGTAACATTCTTTTTATTAGTACCATTCTTTTACATAATGTATTAGTAACATTTCTTCAGGCTATCAGAAATGTTATTAAAGGTGTTCCATATCAGACAGTTTCTTGGAAGTTTGAAGCCATTTATGGTAGAAGAGTATTAGTTAATTTCGTCTCTAAAAACCACTAAACACTCGGATGTTCGACCATGACAAAGAAATTAGCAAAAACCAGGCCATGTGTATGTATGAAACTTGCAACATGACTTGCAGGCTGTCAGTCCCAATCCTCACTCCTATTTTTGATAAATGGTTTCACGTTCTTTTTCTCTTGTCATATCTTACAAAGCTTTCAAATCACTCTATCCAAACCTCGAGAAAACTAGAGATATGTACAGCGGACTCCCATTATAACAAAGTCCTTGGGTCTGGCAGTTTTTTTCATTATAGCCGAAACAAAGAGCGGATAACGTTGTGGCCTGAATTTTTACTTCACTAAAACCGTGTTCGTTATAACGGGAGTGCACGGTACAATGATAAAGAATGAATATCACTACAAACACCTTAAAGATGTTGTGATAATTTCTGTCATAGTTTAAATTTCACTTCCTCTCAAGAAAAGCCAAGTGCAATGAGCTCTCGAAGAAAATGAATTAAATAATATTTCTTTGGTTACACTGTGATTACACTACACATTGACTTTTAGCTGACCTTTCAGAATGGTGTGTCATATAAACATATGTCCAGGTGTCACTTAACACGATTGTTTCTTGCTCTCTTACTAAACTGTTATATCTTATGTACAGTTGTATGCAAATACACTGTACACAAAACACCTTAAACTGTGATTACACTACACACTGACTTTCAGCTGATCTTTCAGAGTGGCATGTTATATAAACACATGTCCAGGTGTCACTCTACACTGATTGTTTCTTGCTCTCTTACTAAACTGCTATATCTTGTGTACAGTTGCATGCAAATACAATGTACATAAAGGTATATTAATCTCACTGCAAACTGACATTTAAATCTCTATTGCTAAGCAAAATAAAGAGCATGCTAAATAAATCAGCTTAATAATATACTAAAAATGATGAATACTGCTATAACAGATATATTTCCTCACAACCAGACAGATTGTTTGAGGCTTGCATGAGCCAGAACAAGCTACAACTATTAAATATGAGCAAGCATATTCCAAGTACTGGTATTGAATTGCAACAAGCCTACAGGTGGCAGGAATAGCTAGTCACAAGGCTTTGATGCACACAACGTTTCTTATCTGAAAGATTATAACCAGAAGTTTTTAGCTTCGATGATTATCTTGTAGTTTAGCAATGTGTGGCTGTGCTCGAAGGTGAGCAATCTTTAAGATACTGTTGTTATGAAAACCACAAGACATGGGGGGGGGGGGGAATCCCCCAATCAAATTATAACATCGTGTAGACACAATAATCAACAAACTCAAAAGTTGGCGCAACCTCTCTGTGGAGCATATTTCTCCCCTTAGCTTCCAGGTAAACTTCCAATGCATGTTGTACATTTATGTATCGTCGCACATTATCATGTTTATCGCTGATGCAGTGTGAATGCACTTCTTCTGGTTCTTTGGTTAGAGTGGGACTCTTACTCAAGTGTCGTGTGTGGACACGTGCCATAGTTTTTAACTACAAGCTAAGCATCAAGGTTTAAAACTTCGAGTTAATTCTAAAGATTGTAAACATCGTGTAAATCAAAGTATCATCTTAAAGGAAAAATTCCAATTGATAATAATACAGAAGTAACAGACTCATTAGTCACATGCATATGAACACCATGGCCTCCATACAATAAACCGTTTCTGTGATGTTTTCAAATTCTATGCTTGCTTTGTTCACAAAACTATTGCTTTCCAACTCGTTGAAGACGAGTTCCTAGTATACTCAGGCAGGTGTCTCTGGGAAATGTGTGTTATACAAGAATCAACCCATCCTCCATGGGTTAACAACTACAAAGCTTGCTGGAGTCTTGCCCTTCCTTGGCAACAATTGATAACGCCATGCGAATTCCTGCCTAAGAAACTTAACCCGTTGAGGATGGACCGATTTTGCTACAACACACATTTTTCCATAGACACTTGCCAGAGTATACTTGGGACTCGTTCTCAATGGTTTACTTGGGGGGAGCAGGCAAATAATCTGGTTGGTTAATATGCTGTAGAAGCAACATCTATGAATCATAATGAAGTTCACTCCCATTATAATGAAGATGGTCGTAACAAAACTCTTGTTACAGTGAAGTAAACATTCGGGCCCCCCAAAAAATCATTGTATCTACATCTCTGTACACTCGATTGTTCAGCTATAATGGAATTTTGATATTATGAAGAAAACTGCCGGTCCCAAGGACTTCGTTATCATGGGAGTCGCCTAGTTGTATATTACAAAAATGATCCATTCACTCTGCCATGTTATGAACAAAAGTCAGTAAACTCATGAATTACACTTGTGCATGTCATATGGCATACTCTCGTTACTGGCAGTCTTTTTTCTCATTATTTTGTTCAGACAACATGCTTTTAAATTTTCTTTCTTCTTTGGGGAGATTAGTGAATGTAGTATGGTTTAAAACAGGACTTCCGCCATACAGTTTAAGAAAACAATACAATTTCCAATTGCACATTGCACATTTTGATCAAGCACTATTAGAATAAAACATTCATAGCACCCCATTACTTTTTCAAGTTTATGAAAAATATATATATTTCCAGAAATATTGTCTCTGTGTGGTGAAAAGAAAACAATTCCACAATACTCGGATCTCTTGGTAAGCCTGTAATTCTTTATCATGTCCTGATCAGAGGTTCTTCCATCATTCAATATTAGTGAAAACAAAAGGGAAGGAATTGTCGCATTCACGCTCATCAACTATATGCAGCTTTGCCAAATACTTCACCTATTTCCTGCACAGGCTTTGACAGCCCTACATCAGTCAAATTGACAACGGCAGCTACAACAATTCCCCTTGGAAGCCCATTGAGGGCGCTCTTCGACAATTCCTTCTGATTGCCGTCCAGTTCCACTGGGTCATTGCTCACAGAGTTAGCCTCGCATTTCTCACCGACGCCATCCTCTGGGCATGGGACTATGGCCATCAAACTGCTGAAGCCCATTGCTCCACCACTGTGAGAGACAAAGTGTCGTCGGGGTCGGCACTGACCATGCTTCTGTTCTCTCTCCACGACAGCCCAGCCCATGGCGTAGCAGGACTCATTCGACGGTTTGGATTTGGCATTGGGGACAGGTTTCCATATTGTTTGCATCGTGCTTTGTTTCAGCAAGCCCGGTAGATTTTCTGAATCGAGAGAACAACAAAAACAAAACAAAAAAAAAATCATTTAAACCTGATCATACTAATTCTTGGTTGTCTTTCAGTCTGCATACACATGCACTCAGTGTGGATAACACCAAACAGAATGTACAAGGACATTGTTAACACAACATTCTGCAATGATGATGATAACTCTCCTAGAAATATATTTGTAAGAATACCCCTATGTCTGTAAATTAATTACCCTCAGATGAATTCTAAAGACGTTGACAATTAGCAATAAATGATTAATACTGCTACACTGCATAAGAAATAGTCCATTATAGTCCTTCCCTTCCCTCAATGACCTCTTTTTTTTTTTACAAACTGGTATTAGCACCTCAGCAGATCCTCTTTATATCTGTATCAGCCTAAACAGCAAAACTAACTTGAAGACATGCATCTTCGAAATTTGCTCAATCATGTTATTATTCCTACATCTGCATTCTGTTATTGTCTGTGTAACTCCCACGATTTTATTTCTTTTAGATTATTAAAGGAAATAAGTGATGCCAATTAAATAGAAGCTGGTATGTGCTTGATGACACACAGCAGCCATATTGCTGATACACTTACCTTTGTCTTCTGGAGACTTCTGATAGCTGTACAGCATGGCGTTGCCAAACTTGATCAGGTCCCCCACCGTCGAGAGGTATCCGCCCCCTGCCCACTTGTAGGACAAGTCGACGTAGGGAGTGTTTTCCAGTCGTCCCTTCTTGTTGAACTGGTAGCCCCTGATCAGAGTACAAAAGGGAAACAATGCAGTCAAATTTTCTGTGAAGCATGAAGCTTAATGTGTACCTCAAAGTTTCCATTCAAAAGTTGCACTTGAGTATAACACATAGCTCAATCTTATCATTGATTGACATCCCATTCTGTTTTTAGATTTTTGGTAACTTTGTAAAAGTATTGCATCTCCAGTTCTATCAAGCACAGCTTGATAAATTCATCCATTCGTATCCTTATAACTCATTCATTTGCTTTGAAAATTGATATTTTTGTAGCAACATTAAACATGAACAGTCCTTTGAGTCATTGAGGGAGTATTTGAAAATTGATGAGAATTACAGAGACAAAATGCCACATAAAAAGAAAACAGTCTGGCAGGAAAGACTCAAAACATTGTAATTCTCATCAACATTCAGACAAAAAAAAATCTCTACGAATAATTCTTTATCAACAGATATACCAGATTAGTGCCTGAGCATGCCTAGTCAATTTTCTATTTTATTTCATAATTTTTTTGCACCATTTCTATTCGCGCATCCCCATGTTGTTACCATTATATATCACCTATGTTTTATACAATGTAAGTGGGGATGGCAAAAAGTAAGAAAGACATATCTTCCTTAGAAAGTGGTTGGTGATTATGCAATGCGACATGAGTCAATTGTCTTCCTATCTGCGCGGCAGATCTCGTTTGGTACATGCTTCAAATATTATTTTTGAGTGGTGGCATCGACCGTGGCTTCAAAGGAAATAAGCCCCTTGTGACTCCATTCTCTTGAACCTCCTTGCTCATACCATACCTGGCCCTGTGGTATATGATTGGTATGGGTTTGTCAGGCACTGTCTCCTTGAGGTCCATCTCTGTGAGGAGTGTCTGCATGTAAGCCAGGAAGTCCTTGCCAGAGGCTGCCTCCACTACTGCACTAATCAACGTCCAGCCATGTGTGGTGTAGAGGTACTTTGAACCTATGGTCAGTCAAGACATAAAGTTAGGGTTGGCTATCAATGTGCTTATTTACTGAGTCTGAGACAAGATACTGTAAAAGCTGTTATTTTGGAGTGCAGATATTTTCTTGAGATGTCATTTCATTTCCTCAAATTTGACACCAAGGCCACTGTAAATGCACTAATGCCTGTCCCTTCATGACACTCGGAATTCATGGCCCGACAATGATTCGCAAAATTCACAAAAATCAAACCCTTGTGAAAATAACAGCTTTTACAGTAATTGTTCCCATTACTGCATTGACAGGAATCAAACAGAAGAACACAATGTCTGCAGTACAATCACATAGCAAAGGAGTAGAGATCTTCCATTTTTTTCAACAAAAATGAACAAATTCTGATGTTCAAAGTCCCCATTTTAACGAACCCAGATTCCTTTGGAATATAACCTTGGAATACAGGTGTAAGATGCCTCACTTCATTCTAAAAGTGTTGTGGTGACATGACATCATCAGACAAAGTAAAGTGGACACATAAGATACACTGTCAGATAACCTGTGTAAATGATGACACTATCTTTGCTCCATGGTACATGTATATAAAAGTATAAAAAATAAGAAACAAGAGCAATACTCCCCCCCCCCCACATACACACACACTAACACTGGTGATGGGCTAAGATTATTTACATTATGCTCCACATGAACATTCTTACAGTATGTGTGAGGTATTGTTTATTTAATATATTACAGTTTAATTTTCCAGAATAATGTTTCCGGTGCCTATGCACCCCCTACAAAAAAAAGAAGAAATAATAAAATTATAACAATTTGTTCAGAAAAAGTACTGTTTTGGTGTATTATATTCTGATTTGAATGCACTCAAAAAATTGTACCAACAACAACAACAACAGCAATACTAAAAATTTGCCAGGCTTTGTTCTACAGAACGAGCTGTAACTGAACTCACCTGGTTTATGCACTAATGGATCATCCTTGAACAAATCCAGGGATTTACGGATGGACTTGAACTCCCTTTTTGACACCATTTCTTCAAAGGAGCTGTCAGGCACATTTTGCTTTTTATCCACTTTCTCTGATTTTGGCTTGTCCCCTTTCTCTGATTTTGGCTTGTCCCCTTTCTCCACTGAAACATTCTCCATTTTGGTGTTGGAAGCATTTTTATTTTTGTCCTTGTCCTTTTCACTAGGATTTTCTTCTTTCTTGTCCTTCTTCTTCAAGTAAGATTTATCATAGTGACGAATTCCTCCAAGGTGAGAAAGGAGATGTCTTGTTGTCATGGTAACCTATAAAAGAGACAAACCTGTAAATAATGAGAGACCCATGTGGACATGGGGTCTATAGGTGACCCTGCATCACAAAACCACCAAAAGCTGACAGACATGGACTTCTAGTTAAGGGGAGATTCTAAAAGAGCAGATTCAAAGCTTTAAAATGATGTATAACTCTATACAAATGGGCTTTCCTAACCCACGTAAGTAATGGGGGGGGGGGGGGGGGGGGGGGGGGGGACTACACGCTCGAAAAGAGGTTTTGAAGATTTTTGGTCTACTCAAGTGCTCAGTCACACCAAGCTGTGCTCTGTGCAATGAATGGGACAAACAGCATGATGTAAAACTCTATAGCAACCCCACCAAAGGAATTATCAGATTAAGCTACAACTTTGCACACTCTATCAGCACATTCTATCGATGACTAAAGCTAACTTTCAAATCAGTAGCATCATCCTTTCAAAAGATATTAGAGTTGAAACTGAAGAATGTGTAAAGGGTTTTCAAGAAATGAAGAGGGGCTTCTGAACCATGTGTAATCACACTCTTGTACAGAAAAAAAAAGTGTTCTAAAAAAACCCCCACATAATTTCCCATTTGTTATATAACCCAAACTTTAAGATTATGTAGACAAATTGCTCTTTCAGAAAATATACAAGACTATAGATTGATTTGGATGACCTAGTTTACCTATTTTGAGTTCTCACATAAAATTGGGAAAAGGGCTTTTGGTTGATTTGTGAAGAAGGGTCACACATGAGAATGGAAATTTCTTAATCTGAGATGAAAGATATCTGTCCCAACTATGTAGGCTTCTAATCTACACATATATGAGTAGTAAGATTAAAAGTAGCAGAATACGGAATAGGATGCAAGCACACAATGGTTTTATCATCTCATGGTCATGCAAAAAGTTGTACACAGATTTGGATGAAACTTGCAGGAAAGATTGAGAATGATACAAGGAACAGATGATTAAATTTGGGTCATGATCCGGAAATTTTTATGGATTTCATGAAGGGTTTTCAATATTTTGGCAGATAGGGTCAATGAACTTGGGGGTTCAAGCTGCGCATTTTTGAGGTTTTTATACACGCGCTAAAGTGCACGCTCTAGTTTCTGTTAGGGCGAGGCACACTGCGCAGCTGAGGGTTATGACGTAACAAAGGCTCCCATATTGGGAAATTGGGCAATTTTTCAGTATGTATACCTATGGGTGGAAATCACTAATCTCTATGGAAGAGCCCAAGAGCTTTTCCCCAGTGGTGGAGAGAAGAAAAATTTCTTAGGGAAGAGTAAAAGATCATCGGTGGAAAGTAGCTGCTTGGTGGAGGTCTGCGCTCTCAGAGTGCTTTTCTGTTCTCCGTGTTTTGGATTGACTAAAACACGGAGCACAAGTCACTATTAAACCTTATCGCAAACAATATCTAATGTCTACTGGCTAAAAGACAATATAAGGAAACAAAACAACTCTACCCACCTTTTCTCCTTCCCATTCCTTCTCTGGGAAGCTTGGAACATAATCCTGCACCGGTTTGTCCAGATCAAGCTTGCCTTCCTCCCAGAGCTTGGCCACAGCTGTCATGGTGAGCGACTTGCTGATGCTGGCGATTCGCATCACATGTTGTGGACCGCAGGGAATGCGGTTCTCGACGTCACAGTAGCCCAGACCTGGGTGCAATGCAGATAGGAGAGAAATCAAGTGTGCATTACAAATGTTGCTTCAAGAATAAAGTAATTTCAAGTTTGCATTATTATCAGTTTCTCCCACAGACATCCACACAAAGTACTGTAAAACGAGGAATGTTCGCATACATTTTAATTTCCTGAGAGCCAAGATTCGCAAAATTAAAATGCATGTGAAAGTTCTTGTCCACACTATATGCATTGAATATTAGAGGCAACTCGCAAAGATTTCATGCTGCGAAAAAGGCCGTCGGCTCCAATTCATGAAAATTTCATGCCGATAAAATATATTTTACAGTACTGGTCTTTGCAAGTGCAATGAAAGGACTTGTACATTCTACATCTGTGTAATCAAGCAGTTTGAGTGATATACACCAGAGATATAAAAACAGCAGCATGTAATTGTGACTGATGTGACTCATTCTTTGGTCCATGTGTAATTTAGTCAAAGAAGAGTTGAGTCATACATTTTTTCATATGACTACAGCTTTAAGGAAATAGCCCCTTCTTTTAAACCCAAAACAAACTCTAAAAGTGGATAACATATTCCATCCTGAGAGCACTGAATTTGGGAGCCACACTTTCATTTGTTAGTGAAAAAAAGAAAGAAAAGGTGACTTGCTCTGCCTAGAACATTGTGAACATAGGCCTCTTTTAAGAATAAACAGCACTTCATGAACAAAATAAGGCAAAAACAAACCAAAGTATGATCAGACATATTATCATAATCATATGACCTACATTGTAAACTGCTCTTTTGGTAATTTCTATTATACATTGTATTTTACTTGATCTTGTTTATTGTTGTTGTTTTCTTTTGCAAAATAACTTTTCCCTTTTTGATAGTTTTTCACAAGAAGATACACAAATGAGGGTTAAACATATTCTGACCACTGATATCACAGTACTAATAAGCTTGAGATTATATTACAGCCTGTTGCATAAAAAAAAGTTTAAGTTTGATATCAAACATGGGATCAAACATAACTCGCTTTCAGCCAATCAGACTGTGTAGGACTTCGTTTGATTATGTTTGGTATCAAACATAACTTCTTTACATGAGAGAGGCCCATATTGTCACCATATTTTTCTGGACTGGCGCAGTGACAGAAAGAGCGCTGTTGTTGTACATCCTGTCTAAAATTTACTCTCTGCAGTATGTTGGAAAGGCAACTTTTTTTTTTCTTTCATCATGCAATGAGCCAGGTGAGAGGTTCTGTAATAACACAGAGTGGTTATTGTCATCATCTTTTTTGTTTGTGTCTATTTTGTTTGTTTTTCTCATTTGAGTCTTTCAACACTTATGAATAAGAACAGTGGCTCTGAGATCTTCTGCTGTAAGGAGAAGTTTCAATACAGTGTGATCCCATTACAGCAAACATGGTTATAACAAAGGAAAAATTCAGGTCCCCAAATCATCATCTATTATCTTTACACACATTTATCTTTGTTCTGCTGTTACAAAATTTCAACATAATGAAAGAAAATTGCAGGTCCCAAGGACTTTGTTTTTAATATTAACAAGAGTCGTCTGCACATGATGCACCCTATTCCTGTAATCAATGGGTTGGCTGACTAGTGAGAACATCATCACAGGGGCGGATCCAGGAATTCTGTAAAGGGGGGGGGGGGGGGGCGTGACTAATATTTCTGGTGCCATTTCCGGGTTTCATTTCATTGTTTTTCTTTTTATTTCTTTTTTTTAAACGAAAAATAAGGGGGGGGGGGCGTGCGCCGGTGCGCCCCCCTCTAGATCCGCCACTGCATCATAGAATGTCTCAAGGTTTCCCTCTGGTTGTACAATGCCTCTTCCAGGAAGCAAAAGGTCTCTATGAACACTTAAATGAAACTCTCCACACCTTGGTATTTGAACCCCATTATAGCTATCACATTTTAAAGGCACATACACCCGCACAGCGCTAGTTTCTTACAGAGACCTATCGACTCCTATTTAGCACTCATGCTTTGACGCATTTCCATGAGCCCGAAGAAGTCCGATCCACTGTAGTCAGTGGTCCAATCACAGTTCGGCTCATGATTCGGCTGATGACGGCAGCTTTAGCAAACTTCTTCTGTGATGTCATACTAAGAAGCATGCACCCTGGCATCACTACAGACTGCATGATGTGCAGAAGAGACAACGAAGGCAACGTTACCTATATGTAGCAACACCCACGCGCTTTACTCTTTGTATCAATGCTAACAGTGATCAGGACTATCATCCAGCAGCGCCCCTGCAACTACAAGGTCTATGTGCCTTTAAGACACTCAACCCCAGCCAGTTTTTCATCACTTACCCTCTGCCCAGACCAGCTGGCAATCAACACTCACTGCAGCAACAATCCCAGGTGCTCCACATTCATCCTGAGGATGCAATAAGGTGCAACATCAAATATTGTGAGATCAACATTCTACATTCTGTACAAGTTCAGCTTAAAACAGGCTCGAAGTAGAGAATTGGTGTGCCACAATACTTTTCCAGATTTTCATTCTTTGTCTAATCATTTTATTTCACTTGGATTTATTAATTTGAAATAGAGTACAGGGAATCTGATGGTACAATTTCAAGAGTCACAATTTGTTAGTGTCTGACAGTACAACTTCAGGGAATGACAGCATAGTATGATATACACTGTAGTAACCAGGGGCAACACACTATGTTTCCTTATCTTATTTCTGCTATATAAATACACTGTATGAATCAAACTGCTCCCCCTCGCACTTGGAAGAGGAAGTGGATTTATTCTTTTTTTTTAATGACATGCATAGGTCCATACGATTTTGACTTCTTTACTTTTCTCATAATTTGGCACTTGTTTGATAAAAGAGTATTTTTGATTAATTGCAAATATAGTATTAATGCTGTGATGCATCATGCTGCTAGTACACGTTTACTGTTTGTTTACTTATTACCTCCACCAAGGAAGGAGCTTTTGTTTTCCAGTGTTGGTTTGTCTGTATGCAAAATAACTCAAAAAATTGTAGATTTGAATGAAACTTGCAAGAGAAGTTGATAATGATGCACAGAATAGATTATTAAATTTTGGCAGTGATCCAGGAATTCTTACGAATTTTTGAAAGATTACTATCTTTTGGCAGATAGGGTCAATGAACTTGGGAGTTAAAGCTGCGTGTATTTGAGGTTTCCATACATACACACTCTTAAAAAAGTGTATGCTCTGCTCAGGCGAGGTGCCGCGTAGCTGGCAGCTGATGTGTAAACAAAAGGCTTCTATATTGGGAAATTGGGCGATTTTCATCATGCCTGTATGGGTGAAATGAGCTGCTTGGCAAAGGTCTGCATTCTCGCTGAGTGTATCACCAGGGATTTCCAAGAGATAGGATTAATTACAGAGCTCACAAAGACGGACACACATTTATCAATTTGAACAAATACAGTGGTGAGCTCATGCATCGCCTATGATTTAAACATTTATACTGTGGTATCAATGTCACCAGGAGAATCGGGCAGGTTGGTTCATTACACTGAGCTGGAGACAAATAATTCTTACAGCACAACATTCACTGCGAGAATCATTTCCCTTTCTTTCCAAAACCTACACCTGTATGACAGTGAGAGAGGACTACTAACATGTCAGTGCTACTATATGCTGCTTCAGAGTCAAAGGAAAGAAGGTAAGAAAAACCTTCCAACACCAATGGTCCAGGACAGGAAACAACCAGAGATTTTATCTCGCCCGAGGAGGAAAGTGATGAAGAAGTTTAATTGGAAGGAGGAGGAAATTGATCAATGACTACCAATCAAGTCTTTCTACAGCAATGTTGACTCTCTATTAGACAAGAGAAATGAGGTATTGCATAGACTTGCAACTGAGAAACCGGCGATTATTGCATTAACTGAGATGTGTCCAAAATTTTCCAGTTCAGATGTGGAGGATGTTGAGTACAGCATTCCAGGATTTGATACATTTATGCCAGAACTGGAACTTCAAAAAAGAGGAGTAGTTATTTACATTAAAGCAGAGCTCACAGCCAAAATGGTTATAGTGCAAGGAAACAAATTTATGAAAAGTGCTGGGTGTAGCATGCACCCAATCATCGTCGTGTAAACTCAGTACACTCATAGGATGCACCAAAGACCCAATAGTCAGTCAGAGAACAACGAAGCACCGTTGGGTTTATTGACTGACATCAGGAAGTTAAATTTATCTCATTATTTACTGGTTGGAGACTTCAGACTCTAGAGAGAGTTACAGCTACAAATTTATGGAATGTATTGTGCACTTACAACCAATTGGTCAATACTGAACACACTTGACTCGGAGGATGGGTGAGTATTATTCTGGACCTTATATTGTCAAACCTGCCTGAAATGATTAATGTTATAAAACTAAAGCCCCACTGTGTAAGAGTGATCACCTAGCTGTAACTTTTGAACTGACGATGTCTGTTACAGAAGACCAGAGGAGATCTGCTCGCTATGCCTACTTCAAAGGAAATTAAGAACAAATGGGGAAGTACACAGAAGACAAAAGATTATTTGACGACGTCAACCGTCTCAATCACGAGGAGTAGAAGAACTTGGCCTGAAAAAGCCTTTGACAGTGTTTCACAAACAAGACTGCTCAAGAAAATTCATGGATATGGAAACAGAGGGGGCAAATCTGGAACTAGATAGAAGCATTTCTTATTGATCATACACAATGAGTAGTACCTTTTTGGTAGTAGGAGCCAGCTCTCATGAAAGTGAAATAACTAGTGGAATTCCTCGGGGAAGTGTTATTGGCCAAATTCTTTTTGTCATCTTCATCAATGACCTACCAGAGATGATATCTTCAATTTCCATGGTTAAATTATTTGCTGATGACACCAAACTGTATGCCTCATGACATGAAGAGAACGATAATAACAACCTTCACGAAGATTTGTTCAAACTCACATCATGGGCCAAAGATTGGCAATTTTCTTTTTTATTCAATTTACCAAGAAATGTAAAGTAATAATGTGCCTTGGAAAGAGAAAACCTCGAGTGAGTTATCGTCTAAACCCTGATGACATATCAGTACAAGTTTCTCAAAGTAACACATGAAAACGATCTTGGAGTAACTTTCGACAGTTAGTCTACACTTCTCCAACCATGTCAACAGAGTACAATATGCGCCAAGGCAAATCCACTTCTGGGATTAATCAAGAGATCCTTCTCTAACCCGGATGAAAGAGGCTTAGTACAATTATCTACATGAATCTATCATTCGTTCATCCTCAGATTACTGCAGCAGTGTTTGGCTTCTATAAAGAAGGACATTGTCAAACTGGAGAATGTACAACGAAGAGCAACAAAGCTGTTACCTTGTCTGAGAGACCCGAGTTACACAGAACGACTAAGGAAACTGCGCCTCCAAATGTTGTCTTTCAGGAGAAACAGAGCAAATAATATGATCCAGATATTTAAGATCTTTAATGGCCTAGATGATTTGCATAGCCAAGATTTCTTCCAGCAACATATAGTACCTATTCCTGGATGAGAAGTCACATACTTAAGCTCTGAAAACTCCACACAAACTCAGACTATGACAAAGGAATTTCTCTCATCATGAAGTCACCCTCTGGAACAGCCTACCACTGGAAGCCATCACTAGCAACAGTATAAACTCCTCCAAATCAAATTTAGAGAACTCAGAAGGCATGGAAATGTGAATTCAACAGTTCAACAGTTAATTCCCACTAATGCTCTTGCCCTATGTATGCAAATAGTAGTGCATAAAATATCTGTAGCAAGACACAAGAGGATGCAGAGGGGCAAATAAGTTGTGCAGTACCCCTTTATTTTTTTGCCAAAACAAAAGAAATAACAAGAAAAAATGGGGGGTGCGTATGCCCCCCTCTAATTTTGTAAAGGTGTCCCCTCTTTATTGAATTCCTGGATCTGCCCCTGTTTTGTATACTCTATGCCCATCATCAGGGTAAATCAAGGTAAAAGTTTAATACAGCTGTAGTTGTATCACTTACTTTAGCTCTCTGCAAAAGATCCCTCGCTCTGCGGATTGCAGCGTCATACTTGTCCCTTGATGTCACTCCAGTTTTCTCTACCCTTTCATCTGTGACCTTGCAGGCCCCTTCTTGTCGCTGAGGTGCTTCCAATGCTGAACACGAGGCCCTGTACTCTGGCAATGGCGGGGTATCTCTCAGTTTGTGGACGGTCACATAAGCGGCAACACCGCCGCCAACGAGAGCTCCAACGGAGAGCAGCAGACTTCTACGGCTACGGCTACCACTGGTCAGTGGTGAGGTCAGCCTTGACCGTAGCTTTGGTATGCCACCTGAAAGCATCCTTGACTTTAATGCTGGCAAAGCTGTTGATAGAGTGCGCTTGCAGAAAGGGCCAGACACAGGGCCTTGATAGGAGCAACTGAACAGCAAAAACCAAACTGATTATGTTTACATACAGCTGTACATATGAAGGCTCCGCATTGCACTGATGAAGCCATTGTATTCCAATAGAGAGGGAGAATGAATAGATCTAGACACTTTATATTTATAAAAGATTATTCATAGAGTTACAGCCACAGGTGTACCAATGAGGTTCGAGAGATGGAGTTACAACTGACTGTAATTATTCAATCAGCTGTTAGTTTTCTATGGATGGACAAAAGAATTCCACAGGTGCATTTGTGCCTTTGATGTTCGATGCTTGAAGCCGCCATCTTTCTGAGCAATCTGAAGATTCATTTTTAACGCTAACATAATATCAGGTATGCAGGGATGCCAAGTTCAAAACATTTTTATGAGTGAGATTTTCATGATTCTGCATCTCGGCGAGCGAATGTGCACGCGAGCGAGGGTGTTGGAGGGGTTTTTCCCCTGTGGCCTCCCACGGTAGGGAGCTTTTTCAATTTTTAGCTCTTAATGGTGTAATCAGGTACATACTAAAGTGACTATTTTTTACTTATTTTGAAAGAAAAAAGGAAAATATACCTTCAATTGCAACTATCACTTTAATCTTTTCAGCTATGCTCCTTATTATAGGCCCAAGTTGCAGACTTTGCCCGATGCGTGAGAAAAATGGGTGTCATGCGTGAGATCGTGAGACAGACCCTAAATGCTTGAGTCTCACTCAGAATGTGTGAGACTTGGTACACATTGTAGCTCTGGGTATGCTGCTCGTTTATATATCAAATGCAATGAAATTTCACCTAATGATAACACAAAGTCAATTCCGTTCAAAAATATGTGCAAAAGTGTAAATCTGAGCCGTATTTTGTGAAAGTGTTTGAAATTTTACCCCCATGGAAAGCCGGTTTTATCACTTTTCTCCTTATTTCCGCCAAATGAAACTAATATGGTATCATCTTCAAGAATAGTTCTTTATAAATCAATATGTCAAATTAGCGTACAGACACATACAGTCGAGTAATTTTGATATCTATTTCAGCAATATTTGAGCAATTTCTATTCACGCACCCCCGTGCCATTGTCTACCGCCCATCGTTTGTAAGTAGGGATAGCGAAAAGTAATTACCATCACAAAGACATATCTTCCTTGGAAAGTGGCTGGTGATTATGCAATGAGACACGAGTCAATTGTCTTCGCATCTGAGCGGCAGATCCAGTTTGACACATACATGTTTACTTCAAATAAATTTGAGTGGCGGTTTCGAGCATGGGACGTTTTACCAAAGCGAATAAGACTGTTGTGACTCTATTTCTCGAACCTCCTTGGGTGTACAGTGGGGTAACTCTTCATGTAAACAATTCTACTCACTTTTTATGACTTGTAAACCAAATTATAACTGGTGTCATGCCCTTCAACCAGTTGAAGTATAATTTGGGGACCCGTGTACACTGTTGTACATATTGTAGAAAACAGTCTAATGAGTGTAAATTTATGTTATCAAACCTCACAGAAATATGTTTTATTATTGAAAGGTCACATATATAGCAAATCAACTCACCAATCCCAATGTCTGATATTTTGCTAGGGTCTACAATGTAGTAGTACTTTCTTTCAATTGTGCAACATTTATGATTTAGTATCCTAACCTTCCTTTTTGTGTGACTCACTGGCATTTTGGTATCGTGAAATAGGTCCCCACTCCATTCACCGCCATTCATTTCGTCATAGCCGGGGACTTCTTTCATCCTCCATAGACTTTGCACATAGTGGAGACGCACACGCAGAACGAGAGGGAACCGATATCATGATTTGGCCAACTCACTTTCTCCACAGATTCATGAATTGCAGAGGTTACCAGCCTAATATAAACTAACTGCATACTACACTGTACCTGGCTCCTCCCCCCACCCCCCCCCCCTTCCTCAATGACAATGTACAACAATTCTTATTACTTTTTAGTTTATTTGGCTTTTCAGCACTGACCATGCCATGTAATAAACGTTTGACAGTGCCTTGTACGTTAGTAAAATTAAGCCTAAATTCAAATCGAGGATTGATTCATTCATTGGCACAATTATTCACATTCATTGCCAAGGCTACAATTGAACAATTCATTGAATTAGAGGGATAGAGCAGAGGGGTGGTACGAGTAAACATCACAGAGGTGACTTTGTTTTGTCAAAGGATGTTTGGTTTTAGAAGTTAAACTTTACTTGCATTTTGACTATAAAATACACAGCCCAGTCGCTGCATGTACAGCGTCTGGTCGGGCTATAGATCTATGAGTATTGAAGTAAAATTTACATTTACAGTGTACTTCGTGACTTGCATTTAGAGTTGTTAGTTGCAAGCTGTGGTCTCTTACCAAGGAGCTGTGTAGGCTAATACTCCTTGCTCTTACCGTGGTGGGGGCTTATGCCTCAGATTGTTGGTGCTTCAACTGCACACACAGGGTCCGGTTCACCGTTCGAAAGGATACAGAATGTCGACGTCGAGATCGTACCACAGCGCCCCCGGGAATCCCAGCGTTCGTTCGCGTTCGTACATCACATCGGCTCTGCTTTCTCTCGCCTCTGATCGCCCATCCGACAACTTGACTGCTAGCTGTGCTAGCTAGCTAGCCGTGACGACTGCAGTTCTGCTTCCGCCAACTCGGCCCACAAACATCTACACCTCGACCTCTCACCAATAACAACGCATCCTTGACGATGGGTTGCCGAGGAGGATGCTTACACTGTATGGTTTGAATCGATAACAAATCTCCTTGGTTAAGATCAAATCTCGTGTAGAAAACCTGTCCTGCAGATGACAATGGTATTGCCAATTCTTGCCTAGTATATCTATTTTGAAAGCACTTCAATGACTTTGCATGAAATGTGCAAAAAGATAAAATTTTAATGTGCAGTCGACGCGTACACACAGAGAAATTAGGGTTCTATTAGGGTTCATATTTTCACCCTACGAGCAAATCTAACTAAAAGGCACCTTATAGGGTTCGGGATGGGTGTAGGGGTGCAAATCCGAACCCTAAAGGGAGCCAAGTCTTAAGGGTTCGAATTTGGAACCATTCCATAGTCTTTCCCGAAAGCTGACATGTGGGTGTTGAATGGTGTTTGCTTGAAATGCCACACTATTTTTGGATATTATCGTATATTTTTATTTGAAAATATAACTACACGTTGTTAAAGAGTAACAGTGTCATCAGTAATACTGTACTAAAAAAATTACTACTTTAATTAAACATTTGTTTTTTCTTCTCGCACCGGGATCAAGACTATCATTTCAATGACGTTATCATAGAGTACACGTATTATGCGTGCACGCGTGGACCGTTCAGCACTTGGTCAATGGCAAAGCTAAAATCGCATGCGCACGCCACGCCGTTGGTCGCGCGGTATACGTACGTACGTGCATATTACTGACGTTCCTCGTTTGAAATGGACAGACGACCGTGAGGTTGGGATGATGAATTAATCTTTTTGATGAGCCAAACGTTGTGAGTAGATAGTTGTACTATAATTCCGTTGAAAATATTTCACAGTAATCGATGATGATATGTGTGAACTATGCTAATCGAATGCTGAGTGGTGAAAACTGATGCGAATTAAAGAGTTGTATCGAGGTACATGTGTACTAACATGTCAGAAGTGCGATCATGCATATCAGGTACATACAGTAAAGCATAGCGAATAAGTCAATGAAAGTGCACGGTAATACGGAAAGCCTCAACCAAGGTATGGAGGTGTATCCTGTTACCGAACGATTTTTGTTTTATTGCTCCAAACGGGCAACATTATGCAATAATTCAGCCAAAAATATCCTTATAGATAATTGAAATGCTGATGACTTTAGCTGTAACAAAAATACTTGAAAAATAAGCCAACTTCTAGAAAAAATCCGTATTTCAAATAACCCTTCCACAAAAATTGTCTCTTTTTACCGACGCAAATCGTATTGTATTACCGAACGTGCGCCCTCTGTATGGGGAAAATTGTACATTGCATTTTCGGTCAATGTTTATTAACGCAGGACAACGAACATCGAAATTTTAGCAATTATTACGTAAATTTGAGGTAAATTACGTTTTGTTTTGTTTTTTACTGCAGTTTAGCAATTTTCGGCACTGGCTTCCCCTGTGAGATAACAGCGCGTAGTGCAATGAATGCGTTTTCGAGTTGTTGTACGCGCTCCATTGACAAAGTACGCGTTCGGTAATAGGATACCGTTCGGTAATAGGATACCTGACTATACTAACTACGACCAACAGCCCCATACGCATAGCCATAGCGTAATTACGCTATGCGTATGGGGCTGCTGGACGCAGTTACCAAGGTACGTACGTAAATAGGTGACCGGATATAGCCGCATCATATTCGTTAATAGGAATTATTACGTTTGAGCCGAGTTGAGGCTCAGTTGGATATTGGTTTCTGTGAAGTTGACACGAAGAACGATGTAGGCATGTATGATGTGCCTAATGAAGAAAAATAGCGTTCCTGGTTCATTTAGGAGAATTTAAGACATGTATGAAGATTGAAGTCAGAAAATTTAGGTTGGCCTTGACTCCTTGTTGTCTATCAATGAAAATAGAATGTGAGTTATAAATTAGCAATGCCATAGTCACAGAGCATAAGCAATGATACACGATATGTGAATTTAGATAATATCTACTGGAGAAGTTGCATGTGCTAGACATGACATAAAATAAGTCACACAAACAAGGTATGTAAACGGTAAATCACTTCAGAAGTACAACTACTTGATCCCATACTTTAGCAGGTAGATATTCCAATATTGATTGTATGTTGAACTTTGTTTTATTCAATTACAGGTTGAGCCTTGCTGATCCATGCTGATGCATGGTGTTAGCTTGGTCTCATACTGGGCCAAAGGGACCTGTGATTATTCATCATCGAGTTCACTATGCATCAAGTTCAATAATGGTCTTCAGGATGAGTGATGCAGGTCAACCTCGAGAGACTGGTGAGCCATATAGGATGCCAGAGCTGGAGATGGAAGATGTTCAGGATGTCAATTCTGGTTCCTCGTTGAGTCAGTGTGGAAGCCATGCCAGTCCTTCTGAGAGTGATGGCCAGAAGGGCATACTATTTGGCAGCTGAAGCAGGTGCTATAGAAACGCATCAAAAACTAGAGCTCGAGGAGTTTCGACTTATGCAGCGTAAGATGAGATTAGCTATGAAGACCAAGCTGCAGGTTGCTGAAGCAGAGGATCAGATATACCTTGACTATGAGAACAAGAAGTTGGGAGTCGGCTTTCCTGTGAAAGCAGAGGATGAAACCTTGCTGTACCCAGCTGAATGCGCCAACCAACCAGTACACACGAGTACACCGATTTCCCTGAATAGAGAAGTAGCAAAAACGTTATTTTCAAATTTTCTTTGACTTTTAGCAGATATAGTCCAAAAGCCAATAAGATCATCAGCATCATGTAGTATCCCTGAACCAGGTTTGATGAAAGCCCATCAATTTTTCCGTAGATACATCCGCACAGACCGGGAGACAGACAGGCAACCTGAAAACATATGCCTCCGGCACCATTCAGGGCAGAGGCATAATAATGAGACTCCTATGTCATAGGCTATGTCATGTATGTTTAAACCATATAAAATTTGAGACGGGTCACATTGAATCCCCCCCCCCCCCCCCATTAGAATTGCTAAACACCACGGCTCTAGAAACATCTTTCCATTTTAATCCAGAAAGTAATCACCCCCCTGTTTTTAGCCGAGGGTGAGCTTGAAGCCACTCCATGAAATGAAGATTAGCATTTTTTTTTTGGCAAAATATATGTGAAAATGTCTAATTTCATAGATAACGATAACTATTTATTCTGTCTTCTAAACTGTTGTCAGGTTATTCCCTTTCTTAGAATGCACTGGGCTTGAATATTTACAAGAATACTCTAAAGAAATATATAATAGAAAAATACAAGAGAACGAACTGGCAAATTACAAATTTAAACACAACCTAAAGAGAACTTGACTTCTATTCACTTTTATCTTTTTTCTTTTTTTTTTGGGGGGGGGGGGGGGTGGATTATGGATGAAAATATGAATCTGCTAATGGATATGAAATACTCAAATTATGCTTTCCATTATTTCATACTAGATGGGGTTAGTTTGTATTGTTCATATATTAGATATTTCTTCACCATCGATAGCCTCAGTGCTTCAATAACACATGCACACTTTGAATTGATTGTTTAAGTAGGGAACAAAAAAAAAATAAGTCGCCTGCTGTTTTTTGTAGCAGACAGCCACACAATGTATGTCAATTTTGGGCAATCTCTGGCAATGCAATGTCATAAGTGGAGTAACTTTGTGACACTTGACAGAAGCATGATTTTCTCACAAACCCTTTATGTATATAAGGATTGAAAAATAGAGTTTGTTCCAAAACCTGAGAAAACTCAACATATCATATCTACTTTTTTTGCATATAAAAGAACACTGAACTTCACTCTTTAAGAAGGCAGAAACTACATGTATTATCATTGCCCTTACATACGTCAGTGACTTGTTGAGGAAATGTGCATGTTTTACCTAAAAGAAAAAACAAGTGAAATTCTCTTTAGGTTTTCCTTGAATTGTTCTACGCATGTGACATCATAAACTCTTCTCACTCTGCTGCGACTGCACAAATGATTTAAAGATTATTAACTTTTGAACTGAATGTCCGCTTTTGACTTTTTTTACTGATGTGTTCTAATAGTATAAGCCAGTTCGGGGTACCAGTTTGAGCATGTGCGGAAAAAGGTTATTTGTACCGAGAGACAGGTTGGTTTTTTAATTTCACTGAGATAAGCATCTGTAATGCTAGGATTATTCATGGAATCCTTATAAATGGTGCCTGCCAGTACATCCACTTGACAGCAAGCCTGGTATTTGGCAATGTTAACACACAAAAAAAGTTTGTTAACATATTCAAAACAGCACTTAATAAAATAGATGATTCCCTAAGTGTTGATTGACGAACCATACTGGTCACTTCATCTACACTGGTTAGGTTCATTCTTTGTTTGAATATGAGTTCCATAAATGGCTATGGTGGGCAAGCTGCTGCATTATGTCACTTTGAATTGAGTGAAGTGCCTAACCAACTGAGAAAAATGAAAGGTCAGTTGTACCTATGTGCACATGAGTTATCTCCGGACTGGCTTATTGCTGCGCATTCACTCAATCCACATGTAGGTCTATATGAAGGTGGACTTGCCCTCTAACTCTGATTATAATTTTAAGCTTTCTTTAAGTAGGTTGTATAAAGTGCTGATATATTTGTATAAGGTTTGGTGAAAATTAAGTGTTAAAATGATTGGAAGAGTTGTGAGACTGTAACATCAACACTTGAGGTATTTATCATGCATGATCATAAATCTCTGTAAAATATTGATGGTAATACATGTAGTAATAATGATAATGATAATAATAATGATAATGATAATAGTAATGATAATGATGATGATAGTAATAATAATATATTTTGCTTCTGATCATTATGCTTGTGATGGTGCCAATACCAATACCTGCTTTATGAATGTGAAAAATCGACTGCTCTTTACAATATTTTGAATGTTGGGGCTAAACTGCATACATTGTGTAATTATATTTATGGTCTACTGAGTACAATGTGCTTCTTGTTTCCATCGCTTGAAAAAACAACAACAATGTATCAAAAAAATTGTTTTTAAACTTGTCTCACAAGACATATTCCTTCCTCTTTATGTCCAGTTTGTCATACCACTGATTGGTTAACTTTATTTTCCCTTTCTGAGGTTACATTTTCTGTGGAATTGTTAATGTCAATTTGATGCAATGAAAAGTGTTTTCAGATGTGCTATTCTGCCCAAGATTTATAACTGGGACATATCTTTAGCTGTGTGCATAAAAAAGTAACCAAATTTAGATGTGCATTCTTCATTTTTTGATTCTTTTTTTTCACCTTTCTTATCATTGGTGTAATTGTATATGAAAAACAAAATGTGAAGTATACTAATTGTATAATGGCGCACATTCGCTATAGCTCTCAAGTTTGGAATTGGATGGAATATGTCAGTACAAGTAGTGAGTTTCAAATATATATGACAGAACTTTGCCATACCCTTCATTGTTTTGGCAATAACTTGTGTACGAGAAATCAGAGTTGACATATCGCTGTTAATGTCTAAGAGCGTCATAAAGGTGCTTTTGATTACACATAAAGGTGCTTAAGATGTACCGGTAAATTCAAGGTACATATCTATGATCCATTCTAGAAGTAGAAGGACAATGTGAAAGATATTTGTCACATAGTTTACTATTACTCTGCACAAGCTTCAGGGATTTTTTAAATAAAAAGAATTAGTGCTTTTTGTCAATGTGGTAACTTCCTTTAAAAGAAGAAAAAGTAATCATTTGATGGAAAGAACAAATATTTTTTTCTTTTGCAATGTACTGACCAAATTTCATACATTTTTGATTTACATTGCCCTTTTTATGACAAAAAAAAAATGCATCTCGTATTAGAATTTGTAGAAATACAATGTATATTTGATGTTCACTTTAAAGTAAACCATGAAAAAGAAAATCGCTGTTAACTTGTCCCTCTTCCATTAGACATATATTAAAATGTTAATAATTTATATGTAAGTATGCACTGTATTCATCATGTTTATGTTCTATTTGTTGTTGAATTGAAGTCTCTGACTTCATTTTTCGAAAGATTGTGGATTTAATTGACTGAGAAACTGTGTGTAAATCTATGCATGCTATTTTGCGTCATGTCTGGAGTGTTGCCTTAGGTAATTGTTTGTGAAGTCAGTGAAGGCATCCAGTAGACATTAGGTAATTGTTTGTGAAGTCAGTGAAGGCATCCAGTATATAATTATTTTGGTTTAAAAAAAAAAGGTTATAATTTTCACCATATGGGGTGCAGAAAGGTAACCCTATATAGAGACGTGTGCAAATTGTATTGCATCCTATATTGCGGTGACTTTATCACCCCATAGGGTGCAAAATTACAACAATAACAATATGAACCATAATGGGTGCAGGTATGAGGTGCAGAAAGGAAACCCTGTATAGAGGTCCATATTTGCACCTTATAGGGTGTTGAATATAGGGTGCTAAATAAGAACCCCCCAAAATAGAACCCTAAATGGAGCCGCTGGTGTTACAACGATATGAACCAGAAAGGGAGCAAATTTGCACCTGAATTTTTGTTCACCATATGGGGTGCAGAAAGGGAACCCAATGTAGGGGTGCAAATATGCACCAGATATGGTGTTGAATATAGGGTGCTAAATAAGCACCCCCAAAAATAGAACCCTAAATGGAGCCGCTGGTGTTACAACGATATGAACCCTATTGGGTGCAGAAAGGGAACCCAATGGAGGGGTGCAAATATGCACCATATATGGTGTTAAATATAGGGTGCTAAATAAGCACCCCAAAAATAGAACCCTAAATGGAGCCGCTGGTGTTACAATGATATGCACCCTGTAGGGTGCAAATTAGAACCGTAATTTCTCTGTGTGTATAGTTGATATCAAGCCGTTATTGTCATGGCTTTGAGAAGTTTACATTTGAGCTACATTTTTTCAAGTTCAAGTTTATTCAAAGTTTCCACAATACAAAAATTACATAAGAACAATAATATGTAACAAGGAATACATTGTTGAATATATGCGATTAAAACAATTTGCAGAATTGAATATAAATTGACAATGCATGTAGATGCTTATAGATGTAAAGTGGGGGGGGGGGGTCTTAGAAAAGCAAGCTTGTGTAATAAGAACCCCTGGAAAGGCAAGTTAAGACATGTAATATAACAACTCACTATATACAAACATTAAAGCCATAGATTGGACTGTTGGACATGAATCTTAACCTTAAACATTTTCCTTTCCAATGATAAATGAGAATATATACTTTGAATACTACACATACTACACAATAAAGTAGTGCTGCAATAAGCCAGCAATGATGCCAAAGTACGATGATAAAGTTTCACTATTCCGTGATTTCAAAACTTGAAATGCCCTTCGACCAGTTTTGATTAAAAGTCTGAATATGATTTGTGAATGTCAATTTGGACTTGGAATAGCAAGTCCAACTCTCAGAACATCAGACAAGGATGTCACGGCGTGAAAAAAAAAATATATATGTAAGCCAGCAATGATGCCAATATGATATGATATCTGATATATATATATATATATATATATATATATATATACATAGGCGTACCCAGGATTTTTTAGAGGGGGGTGTTCAGTGGCGTACCGTGGGTCAAGACATTGGGGGGGCGCACCTCATGGAAGCAACATCAGAATTGCATAACTGTACAATAAAAATGCGAGCGAGCGGAGCGAGCGAGCTTGAAAATTTTGACATTTTTCAGTCCCCAAACTGCCGTTTGTAGCTATATATGATAATATATATATATATATATATATATATTTGCTTTGGAAATTAAGGGGGTTGCACCGGGTGCAACTGCTGGCAGATGTTGGCAGTAACATCAGGAGAATGACATATAAAAACGATTAAATGCGAGCGAGCGAAGCGAGCGAGCTTGAAATTTTTGACATTTTAAGTCCCCAAACTGCCGTTGGCAGCTATATTTTTTCGCTTTAGAAATTAAGGGGAGGGGGTGCACCGGGCGCAACTGCTGGTAATTACTGGCAGCAACATCAGGAGAATTGCATAACGATTAAATGCGAGCGAGCGAAGCGAGCGAGCTTGAAATTTTGACATTTTACAGTCCCAAAACTGCCGTTTGTAGCTATATTTTTTCGCTTTGGAAATTCGGGGGGGGGGGGGACGCACCGGGCGCAACTGCTGGCAATTACTTGCAGTAACATCAGGAGAATGGCATATAATGGTTAAATGCGAGCGAGCGAAGCGAGCGAGCTTGAAATTTTTGACATTTTACAGTCCCAAAACTGCCGTTTGTAGCTATATTTTTTCGCTTAGAAATTAAGGGGAGGGGGCGCACCAGGCGCAACTGCTGGCAATTACTGACAGCAACATCAGGAGAATTGCATAACGATTAAATGCGAGCGAGCGAAGCGAGCGAGCTTGAAAATTGTGACATTTTACAGTCCCAAAACTGCCGTTTGTAGCTATATTTTTTCGCTTTAGAAATTAAGGGGAGGGGACGCACCGGGCGCAACTGCTGGCAATTACTGACAGCAACATCAGGAGAATTGCATAACGATTATGCGAGCGAGCGAAGCGAGCGAGCTTGAAAATT